>NW_007247836.1:417970-422859 GCF_000164805.1 Carlito syrichta
GGGATTACAGGCTGAGCCACTGAGCCCGGCAGAAGCCATAATCTTTTGTATCCTAATCCTGGAAATAGCATCCCATTTCTTTTACACACCTTCTTTCTAAGTTTGGGATCCACTCCACACTCAAAAGAAGGGAATAAGAGTGTGAATTCCAGGGATGGAGATTATTGAGGTCCACCTTAGAAGACAGCCTACTACATCGATATGATAGAATTTTAATAGTAGCAACCTTATGTGATTGTGAGAGATAGATGGAAAAATTAAAACTTTTCCTGAACTTTTTTACCTTACCATTAATAATCTATGAACTTATCTAAACGTCTCTATATTTCATAATCCTGGTGTTTCTTGGTTTAGCTGATTTCCCTGTTTTGATTCCTACTGTGTCCCACAGTCCTCTAATGGTAAATCACCATCAACTTGACACAGCAAAGCTGTAGCTCCTGTGGAAGTTAACACAGCTTCTCATAATGGATGGTAAGCAAATGATGCAGATTTAATTTGCTAAAATCTTTTTACGTAATCATAAAAGAGAAACAAAATGGAATGAAAACGTTTTCTCACTCAGTTATTTTGAGCAGATTTTTGGAAGGGCTGTTTTTGTCTATATATATCTATATATCTATCTATATATCTATATATATCTCTCTATATATAGAGATATATATAGATATATAGTGCTAAGTATCAATAAGGAGGATGCCATAAAGCAATCTGAAGGTGCAGGGACTTCTTCATTCCCTCTTGGCTGTTCAGGGTCAATTTCAGTATCTATAACTCTGTCCAGGAATGGGAATCTTGAGTCCACAAGGATTTAAAAACATTCTTTCTTATTGATATGCATCAGCTACTGGTATAATCTAGGCAGACCTTTCTACTACCCAAACTTTCAAATACTGACTAGAACTTGCAATAGCACAATAGCATGGGACTATGGATAGAGAAATGAAGTTTAAAAGTTCTGTCAGTTTTTTTATTATATACCGACAATTTCAGAGGTTTATAACTGAGCTGTAAAATTTATAGTTAGATCAATCATTGCCCCAGGGCTCACTTTGAGGATGAATTTAATTTTCTGGGATGTCTTTAAGCACATTTTAAAAATTATAGTAACATATAAGATATATATTCTCCACTTTGCAATGTTTGGATTAGTAGGGATATTAGCACATTACATTTTAGGAATTAAGGACCATATCCCTGCTCCTATTGATAAATTATTTCATTTATTTATTTATATATTTACTTAATTTTAAAGATGTGAGGTACAATTCAGCATTAGATATATAAGGGGTCATTGTACAGGTGAAGGTTGGCTCTCTCTTTGACCCCACTTTGCCTAGTTTGAGATCAGATACCCTTATTGATGTTGTGTCCTCCCCCCGCACCCGGGCAGTATCTTGCTACTGCTAACAATCACTGGGGAGATGAGAACCTATCTGATAAATTATTTTAAAAGTACTAGCACTTTGGATCATGGTGAAAATTGCAAATGAAGGGACACAGATTATAAATTCATTTTTATTTTGATAAGTTTTCATATTTTAGAAAAATCATCCAAATAGACTGAATTAATGCAGATGTCAAAAGAAAAAAAAAGTATATGACTTTTATACAGTTCTTGCTTATGATAAACTCATCATTAGAATTGAAAGTGACATCAGAAATAATACAAGGGGGACTTCCCCCAAAATGAAATTATCTTTTGGAGCATGGGCCCTTTGTAGTACACTTGGAATTTGTTCCTCTGGATCAAATGCACAATCAAAGTTTCTATCTGGAAGATTTGAGAGGGTTGCATCACGATTTGCAGAAGAAAAATCCCAAGTTGTGGCCAACAGGTCAGTGGTTCTTCCATCATGACAGCGCACGTGCCCACGCTGTGCTGATTGTTGGGTAGTTTTTGACCAAAAAAGGCATGACCTAGGTGCCCCACCCTCCCTATTCACTAGATCTTGTCCCAGACAACTCTTTTTTTGTTTCTCAGCATGAAAAGTCCTCAAAGGGAAACGTTTGACCAATGTAGAAGATGTGACACAAAACCCAGAAGCAACACTAAGAGACATCAAAATTGATGAGTTGAAAACTGTTTTGCAGTGGAAAATGCATCTCGATAGGTATATTGCATCAACCAGAGGTGATTAAAGTTTAAACAAGTAAGAATAAACACTCGATTTTTTTTCATTTTATTTACCTTTATTTATTTATCAATATTTTTTATTATGATATTGTGGGGTACAGTTAATCGTTAGGTATACAAATATGCTTCATTCAGGCACCTTGTTGATAAGAGGTGTCTGCCCATCCCCAGACAGATATATACTACCATTAATCCCATTTCCCTTCCCCTCCCACACCCATAGTTTCCCACCACTGTCAGTCATTTTCTTATACTATTACGTTGGATGTTCAAGGTCCACTATATGAGTGAGAACAAGTGATACTCAGATCTTTGTTTCTGTGAGAGATCATTCAGTATTATAGACTCTAGTTTCATCCAGGTTGCTGCAAAATTCATGATTTTGTTCTTTTTTATGGCTGCATAGTATTCCATCATGTATATGTACCACACTTTTTTAATCCAGTCCTCTTTTGATGGGCAGTATGGTTGCTTCCAGGTTCTTGCTATTGTGAACAATGCTGCAATAAACATACGTGTGCAGGTATCTTTTTTATAGAGTGATTTGAGTTCTTCAGAGTATATTCCCAGTAGGGGGATTGTGGGGTCATATGGGAGGTCAATATTTAGAGCTTTTAGGAATCTCTATACTGTTTTCCACAGAGGTTGCACTAGTTTGCACTCCCACCAACAGTATAGAAGTGTTTCCTTTTCACCACATCCTCTCCAGCAACCGTTATTTTTTGAGTTATTGATAATTTGCCATTCTGACTGGAGTTAGGTGGTACCTCAGTGTAGTTTTGATTTGCATCTCCCTGATGTTTAATGAGGTTGAACATTTTTTCATGTGTCTGTTGGTTGCTCGAATGTCCTCCTTTGAGAAGTGTCTGTTCATATCTTTTGCCCACTTTATAATGGGGTTGCTTGTTTATTTTCTTTTCAGCACGTTTGAGTTCCTTGTAGATCCAAGATGTTAAGCCTTTGTCGGACCTGGTGTTGGCAAATACTTTTTCCCAGTCTGTAAGCTGTCTCCCTGCTCTCTTGATGGTTTCTTTGACTTTGCAGAAGCTTGTCAGTTTAATGAGGTCCCACTTGTCTATCTTATCACTTATGGCCTGTGGGATTCGGGTTTTGTTCAGGAATTGGATGTCAGTTCCAATTTCCCTGGGGGTATGTCCTTCCTTTTCTAAGGTTCTTATAGTTTGAGGTTTTACATTTAGGTCTCTGATCCATTTAGAGTTAATTTTTGTGTATGGGGATATGTAGGGGTCCTGTTTCAATCTTCTGCATGTGGTCAGCCAGTTTTCCCAGCACCATTAACTGAATAGGTTCTCCTCTACCCAGTGGTAGGTGGTGGAGGCCTTGTCGAAGATGAATTGGTTGAGAAATTTAGATTTTGCTTCTGGAATCTCAATTCTATTCTACTGGTCTATATGCCTGTTCCTGTACCAATACCAAGCTGTTTTGATGATTGTAGCTTTATAGTAAAGTTTTAAATCTGGTAATGTGATATGACCTGCTTTGTTTTTTTTTTGTTTTTTTTGTTTTTTGGTTTTTTTTGCAGAGGATTGTACTGGCTATTCTTGGTCGTTTGTGTTTCCATATGAATTCCTGTGCTGTTTTTTCTAGGTCTGAGAAGAATGTTGCTGGTAGTTTGATGGGTATTGCATTAAATATGTAGATTGCCTTAGGTAAGATGGACATTTTCACAATGTTGATTCTTCTAATCAATGAGCATGGGATATTTTTCCACTTGTTTGTGTCATCTTTGATTTCTCTGAGCAGTGTTTTGTAGTTTTCATTGTAAAGGTCTTTCACATTACTGGTTAAGAAGATGCCAAGGTATTACATTTTTTTTGTGGCTATTGTGAATGGAATTGTGCTTTTTATTTGGGTTTCTGTTTGTTTATTATTGGTGTAAAGAAATGAGATTGTCTTTTGCTCATTTATTTTATATCCTGAGACTTTGCCAAACTCCTTTATCAGTGTAGGGAGGTTTTTGACAGATTCTCTTGGGTTTTCAAGGTACACAGTCATGTCATCTGCAAAGAGAGATAGCTTGATGTCCTCTTTTCCTATTTGGATACCCCTGATTGCCTTCTCTTCTCTGATTGCTATAGCCAGGACTTCCAATACTATATTGAACAGGAGGGGTGAGAGTGGGCATCCTTGTCTTGTTCCA
This sequence comes from Carlito syrichta, assembly GCF_000164805.1. Taxonomy (NCBI): domain Eukaryota; kingdom Metazoa; phylum Chordata; class Mammalia; order Primates; family Tarsiidae; genus Carlito; species Carlito syrichta. The sequence goes on from NW_007247836.1 coordinate 422,269, forward strand.
GTTTTCAGGGGAAAAGTTTCCAGTTTTTGTCCATTTAGGAGTATGCTGGCTGTGGGTTTCTCATAGATGGCTTTTACTATTTTGAGGTATTTTCCCCATATGCCTAGAAGTTTGAGGGTTTTTATCAAGAAGGGGTGCTAGATTTTATCAAAAGCTTTTTCTGCCTTTAATGATATAATCATGTGGTTTTTGTTTTGACATCTGTTGATGTATTTAATTACATTTTTGGTTTTATGAATGTTGAACCAGTCTTGCATCCCAGGAATAAAGCCTACTTGGTCATGATGGCTGAGTTTTGAGTTGTGTTATTGAATCCGGTTTGCTACAATCTTGTTGAGAACTTAAGCATCTATGTTCATCAAAGATATTGGCATGTAGTTCTCTTTCTTTGTTGGGTCTCTACCTGGCTTGGGTATCAATGTGATGTTAGCTTCATAAAATGATTTGGGAAGAGTTCCATCTTTCTCAATAGCCTGGCATACCTTCAGTAGGATTGGTATAAGCTCTTCCTTAAATGTCTTATAGAATTCTGCTGGAAAGCCATCTGGTCCAGGGCTTTTTTTTTTTTTTGTAGGTAATTTTCTTATTATG
>NW_007247836.1:423339-453650 GCF_000164805.1 Carlito syrichta
ATTTGTTTCCAGGTATCTTTTAATCTCTGTTTTGATTTCATCATTGACCCAGGAGTTGTTGAGCATCATGCTGTTTAGTGTCCATGTGTTTGTCGGTTTTAGGGAGATCTTGTTGCTGTTAATGTTTATTTTTATTCCACTGTGGTCTGAGAAGGTGAATGGTAAAATTTCAGTCCTTTTAAATTTGCTTATGCTTGATTTATGGCCAAGTATGTGGTCGACCTTAGAGTATGTTCCATGTGGGGATGAGTAGAATGTGTGTTCTGTGGTCTTTGGATGGAGGGTTTGTAGGTATAAATTAAGTCCATCTGATCAAGAGTCACATTGAGGTTTCGGTTCTCATTGCTCATTTTTTGTCCTGATGATCTGTCTAGGGTTGTGAGTGGGGTATTAAAGTCCCCAACTATGATGGTATTGGAGTCGATATCTTTTTTTAGTGTACCTAGGAGCTGCTTTATGAAAGTTGGTGCTCCTATGTTCAGTGCATATATGTTTAGGATGGATATTTCTTGTTAATGGATTGAACCTTTTATCATTATGTAGTGGCCTTCTGTATCTTTTTAACTTTTTGATGGCCTAAAGGGTATTTTGTCTGAGATTAAGATCGTGACTCTTCCTTTCTTTTGTGTTCCATTCACCTGAAAGTTTGTTTTCCATCCTCTTGCTTTTAGTCTGTGAGTGTCCTTTCTAGTGAGGTGAGTCTCTTGAAGGCAATAGATTGTTGCCTGGTGATATTTTATCCATTTTTCCATTCTATGTCTTTTCAGTGGTGCATTTAGTCCGTTCTCATTCAAACTAATTATTGAAATGCGAGAGTTGATCCCTAACATAATATTCTTACAGAGTTGCTGTTCTTCCTGTTTGTGTGTTGTCTTTCTTTTGGTTTTGGAGTTGGATCATGTGTTTTAAATCTTTTGACTGTACTCTTGTAAATAACGTTGTTGTTCTTTTTTCCTTTCCTTCTGTGTTCAATACTTTCTTAAGTGTTTCTTTCAGAGGTGGTCTTGTGAAAGCATAGGTTCTTAGGGATTGTATATCTGGGAAAGATTTCAATTCTCCCTCACAGATGAAGCTTAGCTTGTTTGGATATTCTCAGTTGAAATTGTTTATCTTTTAGAACTTTGAAGATAGGGCTCCAAGCTTTCCTAGACTGGAGGGTTTCTGTAGATAAATCTGCTGCTATTCTAATTGGTCTTCCCTGGTACTTAGTCTGACATTTTTCTCTTGCAGTCTTTAGGATTTTTTCTTTTATACATACTTTTTTAAGGCAAATTATTATATGTCTGGGAGTTGGTCTTCTCATTTGTTGTCTTGAAGGGATTCTCTGAATCTCTTGTGTTTGAATTTTTTCATCCTTGATGAGATGAGGGAAGTTTTCTCGAATGATTTCATGGAATGTTTGTTCCAGTGTGACTTCTGTTTCTCTCTCTGCCTCAGGAAAGCCAATTACTCTTAGGTTCAGTCTCTTGAAGTGATCATTCATCTCTTGAAGGTTTTGTTCTATCTTTTTTAGCTTTCTTTCTATGCTTTTGACAGTTTGGGTTAGTTCTGTGTTTTGGTCTTTGAGCTCTGAGACTCTTTCTTCTGCTTGGCTAATTCTGCTTTCCATGCTTATTAGTTTGTTATTTATTTCCATCACAATATTCTTTACTACTGTTATTTCTGACATCAGCTCCTTCCTATTTTCCTCTTGTCTCTCCTCAATTTTTTTAATTCTCTCTATTAATGTCTTGATGTCTGGGTTTGTTGCATGTGACCAGTCATTCTGGGGACTCTTCATTGTTTGTGTTCCGGAATCTGTTTTCTCAGTGTCTGATCTCCCAGGGGTCTGTGTGAGACCTATATTCTTCTTTTGGTTTTTCTTCATTTGTGTGGTTTTTTTCTCCCTCCCTACTTTTTCCTTCCATCCATGTCACCGTCTCCTTTAATTCTGTTATTCATGGGTAGAGGGATTGCTTTTACTTCTGTTTGTTCAACCTCCTATTCTTTATGTATGTCCTCTAACTTTGCTCAGTTCTGGAGTTGCACTATAGGTTGGGGGTGGTCCTATTTGCAGTTTTGAGATTTACTTAAGGGGGGAGCTATGATTTAAAATCTATCTGTAGGTCCTGGTATTCACCGACAGGTGTATGGATAAACTGAAACCCACTTCCCACTGCCTTGGAATCTGTCCATGCAGTGGGGCTGTAGATTTATTCCCTGAAATAAAATGTGGTTAGCAGAGGGAAGAGAATGGAGCAGACAGTGGGGGGATGAGGGGAGTGGAGAGAGTGAGGAGTAAGGGGGAAAACAGATGCGTTTACCAACAAATGGGGAGAGAGACCTAAACTGAAACAGATCAAAACAATAGACCACGACCACAGACTAACCAACTCCCATACAAAAAATTAAAACATACAATGATGCTAACACACAAGCTAACCAACCAACTTATTGGTGTGCTGTTCCTCTATACAAAGATATGGTTTACAGAGAGGAAAAAGAAGAAAAGGAAGAGGAAAAGGAAAAAAAAGGAATAAAACAGTAGGAATAGAATCAAGTCATTAAACTATCAGAACCAATCGAGCATACTCTGAGACTTTTCGTTTAACTCCAATGTCCTTTCAGCTCTGATTTCTAGCTGTCTTCTCTAGCTGTTAAATTAGTTCACAGGATCAGTTGCCCCTTGCCTGCTGTGAAGGACAGTTCAGATCACCATCAGTTCACTCAAATCTGGCCTGTGTTTGTTTTTGAAGCTTTTTTCCATTTTGGTGTTGTTACCTTGAGTCACCAGCAGGTGGTGCTATCTCAGCTGTTCGCCCCAGAGGAGGTGAAGCCGGACAGGAGTTGTGCAGAATCCGAGATGGGAGTTTGCCTCAGGGCAAACGGGAGGAGAACCACGACTGGCAGAACGTCAAGGTGGCAGCAGAGGTGGCAGCGATCCCAGCAGATCTTGCTTGCAGAGGCTTCAAGGACTGAAGTCATGGATCTCCTCAGGCATGGGTGATGCAATGCGCTATGGACGCCATGGAGGCTGCGGCGGTGCCAGCAGCTACTGTGTCTGTGGCTGCAGTGGCTGTCCGGACACTGTGATGCCCCAGAGGTGGTGACGGCCGAGCTCTGTGTGAAGAGCAGGCTGCTGAAGGTGGGATCCGCAGTCCCCGGGGAGAGAGCCAGAGACCCTCTGCATTCTCCTTTGCAGAAGGTTTCATAGACCAGGCTACCCTGTCGCCATCTTGCCAGAAGTCCAACACTCAATTTTTATAAGTACATTTTTTGTGGGGGTTTCCCCTCATACTGCTCAATTCTGTAATTTTCAGATGAGAAATTGAAACTCTGGTATGTGTTGTGATCTCCTGGGATAGATAAACTGATTGGTAAGGAATTACTTCCAACTTCTCCCTCCTACTTTTTTGTTCGTGATATCTTCTCGTGTCTGAATGGTACTTATAGTACACAATACACTGGCATTTTTCTGTTGACTATCACATCAAGAATCTTTTTCAAGGCTCATTAACAATTCATATGCATAATTTTGAAAATCTCTGTTAAAATATAAAGCTCACTTGTGCTGTTGTTTTTGTTATTACATTTAAAATGTATTTTAAAATATGGTCATATAAGTCATTTGTCAGATTGATACATTACAGATATTTTCCTTCATCTTGTAGCTTTGATAATCTTAATTTTTTATATTGTCTTGTGAAAGGCAGAAATATAATTTTTATGAATTTCAGCTAAACTTGTCATTAACAAACGTCATAATATATTTAGATTTTTCTTAGTTTTAGCTTTTTAAAAAAATTCCAGGATCCCATTCAGAACATTATACCACATTCATTTTTCATGTATCTTTAGGCTACTCTTGGCTGTGTCAATTTTTCTGACTTAGATTTTTTTATTACTATGACCATCTTCAGCACTATTTGTCAAATATTTTGTAGGATAACCCACTATTAGAACTGAATTTTTTTTTCTCACGAGGAGATTGAGATTATAGGTTATTAAGAGGAAGATCACAAAATATGTGGCATTTTAACCACTTCAGGTCAAGTGTACATAAAATCAACATGATTTATGATTGCTAACATTGACTTTGATTACATAACTGAGTTGGAATTTATCAGATTTCTTTACCATAAAGTTACTTTTCCCCTTGTCATACCGTGCAAGGAAAGGAACTGAGTCCAACTATGCAGCTAACATCTGAGGAGTGTTATTTGAAATTCTTTCATATGAGAGATTTCTCTCTTCTCTATTATTTTTTTCAATCATTTGCCTATGTTAGTACTGACATATGGAGATTGATTTTATACTTTGGGTATAACCATAATAGTTCTTTATTTTGTCACTTGTATTGTTCTAGATTTGGTTATTAAGAGCTCTTTCATTTGACTTCTTTGCTCTCCATTATTGTGTGAGTAATTATGTGTGAATGTGTGTGTTGAGTACTTCCTAATTATCTGCCATTTCAGATACTTCAGACTCTTGTGTGTATTTTTGTCCTAGTCCTAGAATCAGCTATTTTATTTAAAAAAAAAAAAACAAAACTCTGATTCTTTTTATTTAAGAATTTTATTAGAAACAAAGATGTGGGACATGCTTATTGCCACTAGTGCATCATTTATTTACCATCTCTCAGCTGTCAGAGCAAAAAGTTTAAGTGCTTCTATTAACTCATATACAGACATGTCTGCAAATATTTTTTGATGAACCTGTCAATGTCTATATTAAGCTAAACATAAGTTCACATTATTTTTCCCAACTCGAATCCGTCACCACATAGATCATTCTTGCTCTCTCTCCTTGTTTAAACATAGATTCCTACACTGCCAATGAGACACCTAGCTTCCTCTGGCATCTATTTACTTTGTTATTTTATTCTAGTATACATAGATAGCAGTATCAAAATTGTAAAATCATAATCCCATGAGAAACAATTCCATCAAGTAGATTACAGTGTCTATGCTCAGTTTTGTTTTTTTTTTGCCTTTATTTTTCACAGACTCCATTTGTTTTGAAAGATCCTTAAGTCAGCATGTCTTTCCTCCATTCCCTTCAGCGTGGTTGATTAATACATCTGTAATACCCACATTCTTCTATGAGAGCCTGTATTTCCTTCTTGTGTCCACCTTTACAATATCATGTGAAATAATGTTACTATACTAATAATCCTTTGCACTTTACCTCTATGAATCTCTCCCTCATCTCCTTGAATCCCTGGAAACCATTGATCTTTTTCCCATCTCTACTACTTTGCATTTTCCAGAATGTAATATAATAATGATATAGTATGTTGATTTTTTAGGCTGCCATCTTCAATATTAAGATATATTTAAAGTTCTTCTGTCTTTTTCTGATTTGGCAGCTTATTTCTTTTTATTACTGCATAATATTCTATCATATGAATATCTTACTTTTTTTACCCATTTAGCTGTCAAAGAATATGTTGATTACTTCTAAATGTCGGTGATTATAAACAATTTTAAATAAAATTATTATAAGCATTTGCATGCAGGTTTTTACATGAACTTTGCTCATGAATTTGTTTGGGTAAATACCTAGAAGCATGATTGCTGATTCTATGTTTAGCTGTTCAAGAAACTACCAGATAGTATTTAAAGTGACTGTACTATTTATTTACTTTATTTTTTGAGTCATAGCACTGGTGCATTTTATTTGCTTTTGAAGTTGCTCATAAACACAATGCTATATAGGAAAGTAGAGGACGTATTCTAGGCACAAAGGTTGAACTTACTGAATTTTAGAGAAGTGAATACAAAGGAGTTGAAGGAAATAATAAAGGAGTTGAGTCATTCTGAAAGACAGATAGAGTCCCAGACTGTTTTTGAGTTGGGAATGATATAACAAAATGTATTTTATTTGAAGAATCATCTGATATCAGTGCATGGAGCATGAAGGAATAGAGGGGCCTGGAATCAGAAAATCTTATTTGAAGGCTGTCATATGATTTCTGGCAATAATAATAATAATAAGAAGAAGAAGAAGAAGAAGAAGAAAAAGAAGGAAGAAGGAGGAGGAGGAGGAGGAGGAGGAGGAGGAGGAGGAGGAGGAGAAGGAGAAGAAGAAGAAGAATGGAAACCCAATGAATGATTTCTGTTGGATATCCTATATTCCTGAGATGCAATAAAAGGATGCTCATTGATTCTTTCCCTATATTTTGAGCCAAAGATCTAGGAAAGTAATCTATTGCAACTGGTGTCTACTCTAGTCACCTTGCCCACCAAGGACATTAGGGTCAAAATACCTACTATCTAACAGGTAATGGGCAAGGAAGAGAGCTTTTTTAAGATATGAATCTGTACAAAATAATTTGGCCTGGAGATATGTTTTCTCATCATGAGTGTAAATGGATAGGCAAATGGAGGGAGAGAGAAAAAGAAGAGTCATGGGAGTGTATGCAGCAATGTGACTTTGAGTTTTCGTAGTGAAAGCACATTGCAGCTTGATTATAGGTGTTGTAGACATACTTTGTTTTATCTACTATCAATTCCTCATTCTTCATTCCCTATATTTATTCATAATTTCTTTTCCTTTCCTTGTTTTACTACTAGAACTTCCAATACAATGCTGAATAAGGATGATAAGGAACTTCTTTGCTTTGTTCCCAATTGTACTGGGAAATTATCCAATTGTCATTATTAATAATAATATTAACTTTCTTCTTTTTCATTTTTAAAAAATAAAGTTTAGGAACTTTATATTTCTAGGTTACTAAGAATTTTAATCATACATGATATTGAATTTTTGTAAAAATATTTTTTTTCTGAATTCACTGATGGGCTCATATGAACTGTCTTCCTTAGTTCTTAATATAATGGATGACAATAATTGATTTTTGATTGTAGAATGAGACTTGCAACCTGAAATAAATCCCACATAGTCATGATGTATAATTATTTTATACATTGTCAAATTTAATTTGCTATTATTGGCTTGATGATTCTTAAATCAATATAAATTTAGAATATTATATATATTATTTTATATATATATAAAATAATACAGATCAGAAGAAAGATATTGATCCACAGTTTTCCTTTTTTTTATAATCTCTCTATATAATTTGGGTATTAAGTTAATGCTGGTTTCACAGAAGTACTTGGAAATATTTCTTTTACTCCTATTTTCTGGAAAAGGTTATAGAGTTTAGTATCATTTCTTCTTTAAATGTTTGGTCAAATTTACCAAATTATCTGAGCCTGATGACTTCTTATTTTGAAGGTTTTTTAAATGTTAACTTAATAGATAAAAAATATTTCTATATTTATAGATTTTTTATTTGTATCTTTTAAGAAATTGGTCCATTATATCTATGTCATATTTGTGAGCATAAATAAAATGTAAGTTGTTCCTTACATTTCTTTCCTACCAATTGATGACCTTGAATCAGTAGTGATGATCCTTCTTTCCTTTATTTTTTTCTTTTCTTTTTTTCCTGGTTAGCTTGCCTACTGATTTGACAATTTCATTTATTTTTTAAAAATAGATTTTTGGTTTGTTGTTTTATTTTTTGTTATTTTTCTCTTATTAATTCCATTGTTTTTTGCTTTTTATTATTTACTTTCTATTGATGCTTTGGTGTTGAGTTACTCTTCTTTTTCTAGTTCGGTAAAATGAAAGCTTAGATTATTGATGTTAGATTTTTCTTTTTTCTATTATATACATTTACTGCTATTAAATTCCCCTGAAGCACTGCTTTGGCTGCTTCCCTAAAATTTTAATTTTTTTGTAATCATTTGAAAATGTTTCACTTTGTTTTAATTTCATCTTTGACTTTTTCTTTGATCCAAGTGTTATTTACTAGGATTTTTCAGCTATCCTTCTACTATTGATTTCAAGTTTAATTCCATTGCAGTCTGAAAGTGTACTTTGATTTATTATTATTTTTTTTAATTTTTAAGATTGTTTTTGATTATGGTCTATCTTGATGAACGGTGCATTTGAGTTTCAAAAATAATGTATTTTCAGCTGTTAATGGATGGAGTATTTTATACATGCCAATTGCATCAAATTGATTAATCACATTATTCAGTTCAATTTTATCGTGAATTGTTTTCTTTCTTTTTCATGTATCACTTGTGAATTGTTGAATTCTCCAACTGTAATAGTAGATTTATCTATTTATTCTTGCAGATTAGTATGTTGTTTTTATAGTTTTAACTTGCAATACCCTGATTCACTTTGAGTTTATTTTTGTGTATGTGGTGGAATAATGGCTAATGGTTACTCTTTCAATACCAACATGTATTTTTTCTAGCATCCAATTTTTTCATAGGCATTCTCTTGCCTATTTATTTATGCCATGGTTTCAATGTTTACCCAGTCCAAGACTCATTTTAAAATTTAATCTCCAATGTAGCAGTACTGTGAATTAGCTTTAAACGGTGATTGGATTATGAGGGATCTGTCTTCATGAATGAATTAATCTAGTCACAGATTAATGGAGTATTAGGTATTGGATTAATTGGTTATCATGAAAGTGAAACTGGTGGCTGTATAAGAGGAAGAGAAACCAGAGGTAGAATACTCAGCCCCCTTACCATGTGATGCCCTGTGTTACCTCAGGACTATACAGAGAATTCCCATCAGCAGAAGTCACCAGTTGTGACCCTTCAACCTTGGACTTCTCAATCTTTAGAACCAGAAGAAATGCATTATTTTTCTCTATAAATTACCCAGTTTCAGGTATTCTATTATTTAAAAAAAACATTTCTATAAATGTAAAAAATATAGTATATATAAAGCCAGATTCTCCAATCTGTTTAATCTATATGTTTATATTATCACAGTTTTGCTATACTGTATTGATTATTAAAGCTTTGTATTGAATCTTAGCCTGTCATCTACCTCTATTTCAAATTTGTTTTATTTATTCTTTCTTATTTTATATTCGCTCATCTATATAATTGCAGAGTGTTTTTTAGTAGTAAACATATAATTGATACTGAAAATGGAATGGAAAAATCAGTGATGTTGAAATAGCTAATGAAATATGCAAAATAATTACCATAGCTTGCATGACATAACTAACTCCTTTTTGTTAAAATCTTCTTAGCTGTCTTCCTGACCTAAAAATGACCGCCCCCCTGTGTGTATGTGTGATTGTTGTAATGTTCCCATGACCACAGACCCACAGCCTTGTTCCCCAGAGCTGTGCACGCTGACCATTCTTGCTGACCGTTTGAAAACCCCCCTCGTCACAAGTTCCATGTAATTGTATGCTTTGTTAACTGAAATCCAAAGGATTGTTCCTTTTGTTTTTAATTCCTTGTACCCTCACCCCCTGCTATGTAGCCCACTTGTGGATTTTGCCTTTATAAGCTTCTTGCTGATTCCCCTCAGTGTCGAGAACTTTCTTAATGTGAGCTATTTTTGACCATGTACTATTAAAGGGCTCAAAATTCAAACTCGGTGTGTTAGCATTTCTCCTTTTTCACAGTTTGGCTATCACCATGTCCAGAGGCATTTTTAAATTTTTTTTTTTATTTTTTGATTCAGGGCCTCACTTTGCCATTTGCCTGGGATGGAGGGCAGTGGCATGATCACTACTCACCATAGCCTCAACCTTCTGAGCTCAGGCAAGACTTTCACCCAGCATCCTGAGTAGCAAGTACCTGGGACTATAGGCACGTACCACTATGCAGCTAAGGTTTTTTTTGGTTTAATTTTGCAATCATTTATTGAGCACCAACTATGTACTTTGTCCCACTGCTGCACTTTCACTCTCATTCTTTTGTACTTTAGAGCATTTTGGCTGTGCTGCTGATGTTAATCTTTTTCTGGAAACTTGTGACAGTTCATATCTCTGAGAATTAATGAAAAAGTCTGTGTTCTAGACGCAAAGCCACACTGTCCACAGCCTCCCTCTAGGAAAATCACTTCATTTTTTTTTTTTTTGAGTTGGAGTCTCACTCTATCATCCAGGCTGGAATGCAGTGGCATGCTCATGGCCACTGCAGCCTCAATCTGCTGGGCTCAGGCAATCCTTTTGTCTTGGTCTTCAAAGTAACTGGAACTACAGGCATGTGCTATCATGCCTGGTTCACTTTTTGACTTATTGTATAGAGTTGAGGTCTTGTCAATTTGTTCAGGCTGGACTCTAACCTTTGGACTCTAACCTTTGGGCTCAGGAAATCCTCTCACCTTGGCCTCCCAAAGTGCTGGGATTATAGGCTTGTGCCACCACACCCGAGCTAAGTTTTTGTTGTTGTTGTTATTTTTGTGTAGAGACAAGGTCTCATTATGTTACCAAGCCTGGTCTTGAATGACTGGGCTCAAGCAATCCTTCCACCTCAGTCTTTCAAAGTGCTGGGATTATAGGCATGATCCTGCAAGACTGGCCAGAGGCACTTTTTATTTCAACTTTATCTAGCAGAACCCCAATATATATTTACAATGATTAATCTAAGTACAAGTTTTTTTTGATAGTTGTTACAAAAGTCTTGTTGTCATTTTTATTTTATTGTCTTACAAGCGAGCAAAAGATGTGGTTGAGTTATACCATTGATAAATTCTTGGTTGTAAGTAAACTCTCAAGGTGACAATTAACCTTTGTCATCTCTAATCATTCTTCTTCCCATCCTCAGACAAACCAACCATTAAATGCGATGCACCTCAACTTAAGTCCATTAACCAAAATAAATTGCGAAGTGACTTTGGAAATTGAAGAATGAAGTATTAGGGACAGTAAAGGTCCCTCCCGACTCCCTTTTCTGTTCAGCTATAAATTGCCTCATACTTACTCTATTAAAACACATATTAATTGGACTTCAAAATTGCAGTCAGTTTCTTTCACTGTTTTTAATGGGAATGACAGACAAATTTTGGAAGAGTAAAATGTCATTGCATATCTCTTCTTATTTTGTTATTTTAATATATAAATGTTCAAAATATTTTGTATAACTTTATATAATCTATTCCCTACATTATTACTTATTAAATTGCATAACTCTATGTTACTCTTTTGCTGGCCTTATCAGTATTTCTATTTAATTCTTGTTTTGTGCTAAGTTATAGTTCAATAGAATTTTTTTAGTCTGCTACTCATTTTCATAGTATTATCTTATCCTTACAAGGTTTTTTAATCAGTATTTTTATGATGAAAATGTCTTGATTTTCAAGTCCTAGACGATGAAAATATGTTTAAATATATTTTTAAAGTCTCTTTTCTTTTAAGAGGTTAGTCAAACTTTATTATTCAGTCTGGACTTCAACTTCTAGGTTCAAGCAATCCTCACTCCTCAGTCTTCTGGGTATTTAGGACTACAGGTGCACACCACCACACCTAAGTTCTTAAATAATTATTTCTATTTCCATTAATTAGTTTCAAATATATATTTCAATATTATAGTCCAAAAGATATGATAATAATATGCATATTAAAAATAAAGTCAACAGTATGTGTTAGACAATTCACATTTTGACTTTTAGCTCTGTATTGTTTTTTAGCCTGATAATAGAAAAAGACATTTTGTCAAGTAGACAAAATTCCCTTATGTTCAGTCTAGAATAGAAAAATTAAAAAACTAAATTAGTAAATCAATAAATGAATAAATTTAAGAAACTGCAAAATTGTGATAAAATACATCAAAGAAAAACTTAATATAGCAAGATATTCCATGTTCATGGGTAAGAAGACTCAAAATGTCAGTTCTTCATTAGAATCTATAGAGACAATGCAATCTCAATAGAAATTTCATCAAGTTATCTTGTGACTATCAGCAAGCTGGTTCTAAAGTTTACGTGAAAATCTAAAGACACAAAACAATCAACACAGTGTTGAAGAAAAATAAAAAATTGGGAAGATTGACGCTATCTGACTTCAAGACTTAGTATAAAGCTACACTAAGCAAGACTATAGTACGGGTGAAAGAATAGACAAATACATTGATGAAACAGCATAGGGATCCCAGAAATTGACTCACATAAATCTATTTAGCTGATCCTAGACAAAAGAAGCTAAGGCAATACTTAATCTTTTTCAACAAATGGTGCTAGAACAACATTCATTTTAAGGAGGTAACACAGAAGAAAACCTAGATGACTTTGTATATGTTGTCAAATACAACATTAAAGGCATGATCCTTGAACAAAATAATTAATAAGCTGATCTTCACTCAATTAAAAAAAAAAAACAACAACCCAATCTGTGAAAGACAGTGCCAAGAAAATAGCAAGACAAGCCAAAGACTTGGAGAGAATATTTGTAAAGTACACATCTATTAAAGAACTATTATTCAAAATATACAAAGAACACTTAAAACTTAATAATAAGAAAACAAGCAACCCAATTAAAAAATAGGCCAAAGGCTTTAGCAGACATATCAGTAAAGAAGATGTAGAAATGCCAAATAAGCATATGAAAAGATGCTTCACAGTGTATGTCATCAGGAAAATGCAAATAAAACATCAACGAGCCACTATTACATGCTTATTAGATTAAAATGGCCAAAGGGTCAGGACACTGTCAACAGAGCCTCTCATTCAGTGCTGGTATAAATGCAAACTGAAACATCCACATTGCAAAACAATTTGTCAGTTTCTTACAAGACTAAACATCCTTTTATCATATGACCCAGCAATCAACCTTTTTGGTATTTACTCAAGCGTTGAAAAGAAAGTCAAAAAAGAAAAATCTGTACATAGATGTTTATAACAGCTTTATTATAATTACCAAAATTTGGAATCAACCAAGGAGCCCTTCCAGAGGTGAATGAATAAATAAACTGTGGTACAACCAGACAATGGACTATTATTTAACACTGAAAATAAATATGCTGTCAAATTATTAAAAGACATGGAAGACACTTAAGCACATGCTAATAAGTAAAAGAAATCGATCTGAAAAGCTACATACTGTGTGATGCCAACAATACGACATTCATGAACAGGCAAATGGTGGAGACAGTGAAGGTATCAGTGGTTGCAGGTGTTGAGTGGTGGGAAGGGTGAATAGTCAGAACACAAAAGATTTTTAGGGCATTGAAACTACTCTGTATAATACCATCATGATGAATATATGACATCATACATTTGTCTAAACCCTCAAAATGTGCAACACTAAGAGTGAATTCTAACGTAAACTATAAACTTTGGGTGACTAATGGTGTATCAGTGTGGTAGCTCAAGTCTGTAATCCCAGCACTTTGGGAGGCCGAGGTGAGAGGATTGCCTGAGCCTGTGGTTCGAAACCAGCCTGGGCAACATGGGGAGACTCCATCTTTACAATTAAGAAAAAAAAGTTGGCTGGGCGTGGTAGCGCATGCCTGTGGTTTTGGATACTTGGAAGGTTGAGACAGGAGGATCGTCGGAGCCCAGCTGGTCAATGATGGGGTGGCCATGAGCATGACACTGCTCTACAGCCTGGATGACCAAGTGAGACACCAATCAAAAAAAAAAAAAAAATATATATATATATATCAATTGTAAGGAATGTACCACTCTGATGGAGAAAGGTGATAATGGGGAAGGCTATGAAAATGTCAGGGCAAGAAATATATGGGATATCTTTGTTCTTTCCTTTCAGTTTTGATGAGAACCTAAAATTTCTCCAAAAAAATACAGTTTAAAAATGGTAAAAATATATATTGTGACCGTCACTAACTTTCTGAAATTTTTCATTTGTATTTTAGTGGAATATTTCTCCTTTGACCAGAAAGAGGAACTTCTGTGACTGAGAAATACTTTTCCAAGCAGCCAAATAACTAATCTTTAAGAAGTGCACCCAAGAGGAAAGGCCTATTTTATTATATTCATGAGATTAGAAAAAGTAAGAGAAAAAATGCAATATTAGTTTTTGTTTCTTACTCTTTTCAATATATATAATTGACATTCCTAGTTATGATCTGTGTGGCCTAGGAAATCATCAAAGTCAAGCTGAAGTCTGAAGGCCAATGCAAGGAAGATGATAACAAGATAGTGACTCTTTTCTAGCTATCCAGCCAAAATCAATAGTGTTTCAGTGGAGTTTCGGTGAGAAAACAACTTGTCATGCCAGAAGCTAAGCAATACGCGTCAACAGAAAGAAACCACTGCTTAGAGCTGGCCGTCCAGGAGATGGCAATAATAGGCATGATTGCTTATCGCTGGTGGTTTCAGGTCATTGATGCACAGAGTAAATTCTGATTAGAAAAGAAACGTGCAATGGTGGAAAAGCAATGTGTAATTTTCAAAGTTAAAACTCCTTTGGGTTTGCAATGTGACCAGAGCAAGACATATATATGTATCTATAAATATTGCTGTTGGGCCTCCTGGATAAAAAAATTGCATATTCATTTACTATTTTTCACATGATGTTAAATATCCAGATGGTTTCTATTACTACATGAACGAGTAAATTAATTTGTTGCCTGATAAAAACAGCATGATGTCAAAATGAAAAGCATGGTTTCTATAAACTGACTCCTAGATTATTCCTTCCCAGTTGTGTGTGGCAAATGAGAAATCACTTAAACTCTCTGTGCCTTGATTTTTTTTGCAATATAAGGGAGCAATAACAGTGAGAACTGCATACTATTACAATGAGCATTACATACTAAATGCTTCTTGAACATTTAGAATAGTTTACGTCACACAGGATATATATACTATATAATTCAATAATTTAAAGTGTACAGTGTAATGTGAGTTTGTGGTGAGTTGTGCGTCCCTCACCACCATCAATTTCAGAAAAATTTTTAAAAAGAACAACAAAAAAACCCTGTACCTCTTCTCCATGACCATCAAACTTTCTTCCCCGGCCTTAGTTAGCCACTAATCTAGTTTCTGTCTCTCTAGATTTGCTTAGTCTGGACATTTCATATGTATGAAATCATCCACTATGATCTTTTGTAACTTACTTCTTTTAGAGGTTCCTGCCAAATTCCCCTTCCCCCAACACTTAAAAAAGTAGTGATCCTTTCCATATTATTGATTTAAAAAATTACTTTTCAGCTAAGAAATACATTTTAATATACATTGCATTATATATACATGCATTATATTTAAGATAATTTTGTTATATTAAGTCCTATTTAACATATAAAAATAGAAACAAGTCCTGCATAACATATGAGACAAAAATATCCTTCACAAATAATCTTGTAAAAAGGCATATCATGCTGTTTGTAGTAAATCCACTGACAGATTATCCAATGAGATTACTTTAATTATCATATTTGGAAGACAGTAAGTGGCAGATGTGATAACAACCATCTTCTCCTCTCTGTTCTGAATGCCATTTGTGTTGAGGTCTATAACCTTTCAATACACAGTGACCATTTGGCCACAACATGTGATAGCATGCTATCATAATTTGTTTTGAAATAAGAGAGAAAAAAATATATTGACTCTCTATACTATCTTCAATGCAGACACTAGTTATTTATTTAATCTGTATCCCCACAATACCTGCTAAAGAACTTTACATAAAATAAACCCCTGTTTGGACACTACTCCTTTGTGGAGTACATGAAGAACATAACCATCAATGTTTATAAAGTTAACTTCCCCATGTGGATAAACAACCAGCCATAGTCACCTTGCCTATATTTGTTTGCTAAAGCCATAATCACATTGTACCACAGACTAGGTGGCTTACACAGCAGAAATTTATTTTTTCAGAATTCTGGCGGTTCAAAGTCTGAGACAAAAAAAAAAAATTGCAAGATTGGTTTCTTCCAAGGCTATAAGGGAAGAATATATACCAGGCTTCTCTCCTTGGCTTGTAGTTTTCAAATTATCTTGCTTCTATATATGCTTTTCTTTTTCTTCTTTTAAATGTGTATATACAGTTGGGATCTTGTTATCTTGCCCAGGCTGGTCTTGAACTCCTGGCCTCAAGTGAACCTCCTATCTAAGCCTCCCAAAGTGCTGAGATTACAGGTGTAAGTCCCCATACCTGGTCAATTGTTTTCTTAATATGAGCACATCAGTTGCATTGGACTAGTGTCTGCCCTAATGACCTCATTTTAACTTGATTGCCTTGGTAAATTAAGTTACAAAAACAAGCACATTCTGAGGTACTGGGTGTTAGGAACACAATATGTACATTTTGACAGCACATAATTTGAAATAAATATATGCCAATGCCAACTTTGTTTGTCAATGTGACTAAAAGTTAGAAGGTTAAAGAACCACCTTTCCAATCTTTATCCTCAAGGATACAAGGAGCCAATATTAATAATACAACCATATACTTACATTCATCTTTTCATAATTGAAGGCTCATTTCCATCCATCTGTTTCTCTTCATAAGGTTTAGTGACTATGTAAGGAAATATTTATTATTTTCCTTTTATGAATATGAAAACTGGCTCTGAATTGTTAATTGACTTGCTTAAGGCTACAAAGCAGATCACTTCTTTCCCAATACTCCTGTTTATTTCATAGTAATAATCTAATCAGTTTGGTCTTCAGTAGCTACATGAAAAAACAAACAAAAAACACCAGATTTCCTTTTCCTTAAACTGTCCTAGATTTGATCATTGCATTTCACTTTCCATTCCCACAAGAAACAGTGTCTTAGAAGGCATTTCAAAGAAAATCTATGTACCTTTGTAAAATTGGGGTATACTTACATTATTCTGCTGATCCTCTTGTAGTTCTCTGAGAATGCGAATGTGGTAGGCAGTATACCAGGCTCTTGAGAATGTTCCCATCAAATACCTGGAACATGTGACTATGTTAGGTTACAGGGCAAGAAAGGAAACAAGAATTCAGATTGAATTAAAATTGCTCATCAACCGGGCTCGGTGGCTCAGCCTGTAATCCTGTGCCTTTGGGAGGCTGAGGTGAGTGGATTGCCTGAGCCCGAGGGTTTGAGGCCTGCCTGGGCAGGCGAGACCTCATCTCTACAATAAATCAAAAAAATTAGCCCGGTGTGGTAGCGCGCACCTGTAGTTCCTGCTACTTGGAAGTCTGAGGTGGAAGGATCTCCGGACCCCAGCAGGTCGAGGCTGCTGTGGCCGGGGGCTGCCACTGCACTCCAGTCTGGGTGTGCAGAGTGACAGAGTGAAACTCCAACTCAAAAATAAAAAATAAAATAAAATAAAGAAAAATAAAATAAAATAAAATTGCTCATCAGCAGACATGAAGATAAGAATATCCTGGGTTGTCTGGGTAGGCCAGATATAATCACAAGGGTCTGTAAAATGTGAAAAATAAGGCAGAAGAAAAGATAGATTGACGTGATTTGAGAAGAATATAGCCCAATATTGCTGACTTTGAAAGACAGAGGAAGAAAACTATACACTAAAGCATACTGATGGCATCTAGAAGCTAGAAAACACACGGACATAGAACATCCACTACCTAGAACCTCTGGAAAGGAACACAGTTAATTTGTGTCCCCTCCTTCTACACTTTGCTAGGTTTTGGAATTGCTTGAGACTTGATTTTTCTTCCTTCTTTTTTTAACTGAGTATTCAAGTTTGTCACTTTTAACTTCTACTTTTCTGAAAACACTAGCATATAGTTCAGAAAAGTTCTTTACTATCGTATAACAAGAATCACTTTTTCTCTAATTTCTAATAACTTGTTCCTCATTTCCACATGGAACATTATTAGAATCACCTTTAATGTCACATATTCTCAATAACAATCTCATTAAGTCAAAAGACTTATTCTAACATAAACCTCTAAATTCTTTCAATCTCCTACCCATCACCAAATTCCAATTCCAAATTCCCCAATTTTAAGTATTGTTTCAACAGCCCTCCACTCCATGGTACCAAAATCTGTTTAAGTCAGTTAGGATTACCATAATAAAATACTATAGACTGGGTGGCTTAAAAAACAGAAGTTTATTTTCCACAGTTCTGTAGACTGGAAGTCCAAGATAAGGGTATTTGCAAGATTGATTTCTTTGGAAGGCCTTTGAATTGCCAATAACATTTTCTTTGTTCTCATGTGGACTTTTCTCTGTGAGCGTGCATTTCTGGTGACTTTTTGTCTTTATCATGATTAAGTTTAAAACATCAAAAATCTTGAAATACATAGATGGAATGTGCCCCTAAGTAATAGTTGAATATGATTTTTATTGTACCACTTAGACATTCTTTATCATCCTTGAAGTTAAATATGAACTCATGCCTCTTAATGGCAAATGTTTATTGACAACTCTAGGTCAAGTTGAGCTGTCATTTTTCTGTGTTTCTTCTGATTCAGACTCTCTTGATTATACAGCACCTATCAAACTGAATGAATTTTGTCATCCTGCTTATGTGAAACAATTCAGGGAAAGAAATAAATTTTACCAAACCCTATTATCTCATAAGCTTAAGTAAAGTGCTTACTATTGTAACCTAAGGTATATTTATACATCTAGTCTCAATATTTTTACTCCTTCTTATCCTAAGATTACACTTTTGCTCTAAATACAATTTATTATTTATGAGACCTTGATCTTCAGCATCAGTTTATCACCTGGCATTTTCACCCCAGAATTCATGTGTTTAGGTTTTCAAAGGTTGTTGGGGGCCATTGAAAGTTGTTGAAGGTAATTGTACTTTGCTGGAGGTATGTTTTGGACAATTATTCTGAGAGCATGAACTTTAGACAGAAGATAGAAATGTAGTCAGTTTAATGGGGGAGGTGAGATAAACTAGAAGCAGAGAAAGCAGTTAGGAATTAATGCTATAGACCACGTTGGAGGTGATGCATCAGCCATACAAAGTGATTTGACAATGTGGGTGAGCAGATACAGGGAACAAAAGCATGGTAGAAGAGGAAATAAAAGAAAAAGATAAGTCTATAATGAATTCTATGTTGTCAGTCAAGTAAAATAAGTAGGCTCTTTATTATAAAATATTTTATTATTTTAAACTCCCAGCAACTCTCCTTTGCCACTCTTACACATTTGACATCTCTGAAGACTTTCTCTGGCTCTACAAGATTCCAGATATATTTTCAATGCTACCATCAATCATCAAGTAAGAGCTCATGTGTTACAAAGGTCAGCTTTTTCTTTGCCTGTGTTTGTATCTATGTAAATTATTTTTAAATTTTCAATTCTGGGATAGCAGTGACCTTACAGTAAAAAGCTCTTTTAAGACCTTTCTGAGCTCATTTGAACCAGTATTTAATTTGTATTTCTGTTTTCTGGGAAAGTGACTTAATTTGAATTTTATAAATTTATTGTCTATAATAATTCATAGAGTATCTGTAATAATTTTGATGTTGAAGCACTTCATAAAACATGGCGCATTTAAGGGATGACATTTTCTCAATTGGATGTCATCCAGCAAGATGGTATTTGATGAGGTCAGATGGAGTTAGTGTGACTGATGTAAAATCTAATTCCAAAAACTAACTTTTATCTTCGTTTTAGAAAATGGAATTATCTTTTACAGATAGAGGTCAAAAAGATCATATCTAACAATTTAGAATTTTATAATGCATTTTTTTACTTTTGCCATTGTATCTTACAAGATGAATAATTCAGTTTGTTCCAATAACAACTTCAATTCAATCTGCTATATTAGAACATCCTGACTTAAGAACTCTAATTTTAGACACCAGGTCTAAAATCTCAAGTGCATTATATTTTTTCACAATTACTCTTTTTTTCTTTAAATCATGCACATTAAACATAAATATAGGAGTATGGAGTCTAATATAAATATTTATATCAAGCCATATATCTCATGTTGAATTACTTTTGCACACTTTAATTTTGACTCAATGTATTTAATTTTTTAATCATAAATAATAAAGATGGAGTCTTGCTATGTTGCCCAGGCTGGTCTCCAACTCCTATTCTTAAGTGATTCTCCTACCTCGCCCTCCAAAGTTCTAGGAATATAGGTGTGTGCCACCATGCCCATCCATTTTTAAATACAGTCATAAGAGCTTACAAAGTAGAGATATTCATTTTTCAGAATGATCAATACAATATTTCACTTCAGACACTTGTCTTATCAGCAAAAATTGGTGATTAGAAAAAAATATGATCACATTGAAATTGGTGCAACTTGATAAATAAATGAAATTACAAGAAGCTATTATTTTATTCTACAAGGATTATTGTTAAATTATATTATAAATATAGAATGTTGCTGCAACAGGTCAAAGTACCCACCACTCCAGAAATCTCTGTAGAATGGAAGGGGGGAAAATTCATATATATAGATATATATATTCATATATATATTAGTAATGGTGAAAAGAATCAGAATTGTGGCAGGCCTGGGATTTCCAAGAGAGTAAATTATTTATTTTCTCTAAAAAAAAATTTTCCCTAAGTTTATTCCAAACAGAGTACCACAATAGCTGAGAAGTCCTGACTCATGCCAAAAGAACAGGGAATGGAAGTGTAATAACCCTTATGAGACAGTATATGTCACATCACTTATACAACACCAATTTATCCAGCATTCTTGGTCTACACCATAGTTTTATAACTGCACAATCTTACAAATGCACTATATCATTATGTGGGATTCTCCAATGACTTATTTGGAACCAGATTTTTCTTCTGCTAGTACCCCTTATTACATGATGGATGATTGTATGTATTTGTGTATGCATTTATTATTTTTCAAAGCCAGATTTTATTTTATTACGATGATTTTTTTTTTTTTACTTTGGATGACAAATCTCTTTTCCAGATTACATAATCCTTTAGTCCTTTCCACTTATTGTAACTTATCCCATTAGTATTTAAATCTTAATCTTAACCATTTTAATTGTCTTATTCAAAATTAAAGTAAACCTTTATATTTCTTCTGTAACAAAGTCTAGACATTCACAAAGTGTTCTGCACCCAATGTTTTTTTCTTGAGAGGTGTCATCTGGATGATTTATTGTATTTATTACCTTTGATTGTCATTCTTAATTAATTTACCTTATAACTTTACTTTTTTGAATTGTATAGCTAGTAATATAAAATTATAATCTTGCCATTGCTTTGCTATATATTTTTCTTAGTTGTTTAAATAAATATTCTTGGAAATTTGTCTCCACCGTATTTTTTTATTACTTCTTAGTTTTGTTTTATTCTTTAAATGAGTCATCTTATATGCTGATAAGCTATGAAATAAATCCTGGACCCCTTTTTATGTCTTTACCAATTGCATTTCTATTTTTTTATTTATAAACTTTCAAAAAATTGGCAATTACATTTAAATCTCATAATAAAAGTAAAGTGGTAGCATGTGAAAAATACCATTTCCTGTATTCAATTCTGAAGATGGAGAATAACATTTACTTAAATAAGAGTGACATTTACAAATCATCAAATTCCCATAAACAAAGAAAGGCATATTATAGGACCCTGAGGCAAGAATTAAAATGTGACTTCCAAAAGATTTGTCCTAGAAGTTGATACCTCAGAAGCTGTATAATTATCTTGATCGCTCCAAGGTCACATGACTCTTGAACTTTTTTTTTTTTTTTTTGAGTTGGAGTCTCACTTGGTCACCCAGACTGGAGTGCAATGGCCGCTCCCGGCCACCGCAGCCTCGACCTGCTGGGCTCCGGCGATCCTTCCACCTTAGCCTTCCAAGTAGCCGGAATTACAGGCATGCGCTACCACGCCCGGCTGATTTTTAAGAGTGATTTCTTTATTATTTGGATTTCAGGTGTGCTTTGATTCAACGATCTCTGTTTTACACAGTCTCTCATATGAAGAGCTTAGCAGCAGAGACTGTAATGGCTTGTTTTTTAATTTTAATTTTTTTGTAATCGTAATTTCAAAGTTTCAAGAAAAAGAACACCAATGATCTTGTTTGTATGATGCCCTATCGCCTTTCGATAGAACTGCACCATCCTCCTGTAGAGAACAGAAATGGAAAATCATCTCTAAAAAGACTGATGTGGACAAATAATTCAAGAATAGTTTGTGTCAAAAAGGCAAATGGATAGGTTTTGGTAAGACAAATTATTCACATCTATGAAATAAGTACTGGTCGTATAAAGTTACCAAAGACTCTTCCACGTACTTTTAACTAGTTCTTATCATAATGTTTTACCATGTTCCTGGAATGTCACACTGATTCTCAATTATTACTTTCCTTTTGTCTATGGACCCAATCAGACATTCTTCATTATTCCCAAATTGACATTTAATATTTACTTAAAGATTAGCTTAGAACCCGTCTTCTTATTGTTTCCATCCTCGGTTATTTAGAACTCTTTTTTTTTCACTCTAATTCTCACATCCAAATATTGCCACTATCCCACCCTCTCCACTAATAAGTATATAATTTTTATTATTGAGTAGAAATATTATTTCCACTCTCAATGAAATGTTATCGATAGTTCCTATGAGAAGAAATGATGATACATGAAAATATTCTTCCAAATTTTATTTATGGTGACATGAAGAGACATATTTTTCCCTATTTGTTCCAAAACAATAGCACTAAAAACTCTGGATGTGACATATTAAACAAATATGGGAAGACTTAAAAACAGAGAGAAGAAAACAATCTGGTTAGGAAACTTGGAACCAAAAAATGACTCAGCCGCGAATTTCTTGGCCTTTGTTTTTGACTCTAATATACAAGTTAAGAAATTGGAGAAGATAGCAAGCAAGAAAACTGAGAAACAAAGGTAGAGCGAAGAGCCTAGACTTCCACACTCACCAAGCTGTAAGAACATACCTGAAAATGGAACAGCGGTGATATCAGAAGAGACTGAGTGGTGAGACTGGGTTTTCATATCCACCCAAAAGCAACACATTTTCCCTCACTCAGTGCTTTTAGAGTCCATGTAAGGTCTAGATTTCAGTCCCCACCTGAAGGTTTCAAAGCATTCCTTTCTCCCCAGTGGGCTAATTTTAGACAAGGCCTAGTGACATGTCAACACTTTTAAGACTGTTTGGTAGTAACCAGGACAACCTCTCCCTTTAACGTCAGTGGGGACCAAGTCGGGAAGAGTAATGGAGTAGCATTTGCCTTCCCAGCTAGGGAAGTGTTAGTAGAGAATTAGTGGTGAGCCTAAACTCCCATTCTCACCATGAAGTAATAAGAATTTCCTCTCCTTTTCAAGTATCAACACAAGTCAAGTGGAGAGCCTAGAATTCTTTTCTCATATGGAAGTAGCTATGCAGTAATGTATTCTCTTCCATAATAATGCCTGAACATACAGTTATAATACTTTATTTTAAAAAGATTGGGAGTTTCATAACATGATACCCCAAATGTCCAATTTCAATCCATAGTTGGACATTATGCAAAGAACAATGAAGTTCTTGATTTGAATGAGGAAAGGCAAAAACTAAGGCCATATTCTGACACAGATGTCAAAATTATCTGACAAGGATTTTCAAACTGTCAACAGAAACTGCTCCAGTGAGCATTTGAAAACATATTTAAAACAAGTATAAAAGTTTATAGCCTCAGCAACCCAATAAGAGATATAAAGAAGACACAAACTGTTTAGAACTGAGAAATACAAAACAAACAACCAAACAAAAAAAAAAAAAACAAGCAAACAAAGCATAACCTAAATTCTGTCTCAACAAGAAAATGGAAAAGATGGAGGAAAATGTCAATGAAATCGAAGAGAGAATAATAGAAATTAACTACAGGGATAATTGAAAAACCTTAAGCAAAGTTTTAGGAACATGGTGAATTATACATAGATTTAGCATTCATGCTGCTAGAGTCTCATAATGAGAAGTATTAACAAAAAGCACTCAAGTAAATAATAGCTGAATTCTCCCAAATTTGACATAAAGATGAAAAAAAATAGATTCAAGAATCTGAGTAAACCCTAAACAGAATAAACCTCAATAAATCTTGGATAACAAATATCACAGTTAAACTTGTGAAAACTAAGAATTGAAATAAAAATCTTAAAAGCAGCCAGAAAGAAACAATGCATTACCTATAGAAGAACAATTCAAATGACAAATGTCACCAGAAACCATGGAGGCTAGACTAAAATGGCATAACATTTTTCAAGTGCTAGAAGAAATATCAACCCAGGATTGTATATTGAGCAAAAATATTATTGAGGAATGAAGGAAAAATCAAGAGAAAACTAGGTCCATTTGTTGCTAGAAAATCTTGTTACTGACCTTAGAAAAAAAGCATTTAGTTATTAATCATTAATTATTATTTCATCTATAGCTTTTTTGTAAATTTTATTTACCAATTTTGACATTCTTCTATATTTCTATTTTTCTGAGAGTTTTTTTTTATCATGACCAGGTGTTGAATTTTATCCAAAAATTTTTCTACATCAGTTCATTATATTTTTAGATTATTTTTCTTTATTAGTCTGTTAATATAGTGGAAGACATTGGTTTTTGAATATCGAATGATATAATCACTTGTGAAAAAATAAATATTCATATATCTGTGGGAATTTTTCTCAAACACAAGATATATATTACCAGGGTTTTTAAAGTCGTTTTTTTTTCCTCTGTAGAAAAATTAACAAACAACAATTGAAATGTATTTTTCTAAGTAAACAAATAAACATTTCGTTATTTTTTGAAAAAGGGAGGAACAGAGGTAATTGTGATATGTTTTTAACACAATTAATTGGCAATAAAGTATCTTTTAAGAGCTCCATTCCCAAGACATATCCTACCAAATTGTTCGTTTTCATAGGCTAACAGATGTACAGAGTCAGCTGGGAAAGTAATAAGTGGAAACTCTCTTAGAGAGTCTAGATAAAGAAAAATGAAGCAAAAAAAAAAAAAAAACAACCCCCCCACACACAAATTGTGAAGGTCAACACAATGCATTTAGTACAGTTAAAGATAAACTTAAGTTTAAATAATAATATTGACTTGTGTTATTGTGGTTTAAATTTTAAAAGTATAGTAATCACAAAGATGCAATAATATATCTAATTTTAAAAATGCAACTTTACCTTGACAATTACAGATCAAAGTCAAAATGTCTACGTCCTTGACCTAGACAAATAATTTGTGATTAAATCCTCAAAAAGAAATATAACAAAACAAAAATAGACAAATGACTCTTAGTTAAATAAAAAAGCTTCCATATAGCAAAATAAATAATCTACAGAGTAAACAGACAACTTGCAGACTGTAAGAAAATATTTGCAAATAATGCATCTGACAAAGGACTAATAAACAGAATCAATAAAGAACTTAAACAACTCAACAAGAAACAAAAAATAGCTCCCTTAAAAAATGAGCAAAGGACACGAAGAGTCATTTTCAAAGGAATACATAAAGGCAACCACAATATTACTAAGCATCAGCGAAATGAAATTTAAAACTACAATGAAATGCCACTTTATACCAGTCAGAGTGGCTATTATTAAAAACAATAAAAAATAAACAAATATTCGCGAGAGTGCAGAAAAAAGAGAATGCTTTTGTTGGTGGGTATGTAAATTAGTATAACCTCTATGGAAAATGGTGTTAAGATTTCTCAAAGAACTAAAAATGTAACTACCATTCTACTCAGCAATCCCACTACTGGGTGTACATGCAAAGGAAAATAAATGATTATATTAAAAAGGTAACCTGCATTCATATGCTTATTGCAGCACTATTTACAATGGCAAAGTCATTGAATCAACCCGTGTCCATCAAACGTTGATGGGAAAAGAAAATATCATATATATATATATATATATATATATATATATATAATGAAATACTATGTAGCCACAAAAAAGAATGAAATCATGTTCTTTTCAGCTAGGTGGGTGCAGCTGAAGGCAAGTATCCTAAGTAAAATAACTAAGAAACAGAAAATAGCACACTACATGTTCTCACTTATAGGTGCACATGAACAGAATGGAATAATGAACACTGGAGATTACAAAAAGCGTAAGGTTGGAAAGTAAGTGAGAAATGAAATGCTACCTATTGGGTACAACGTTCACAATTTGGGTGATAGGTACACTAAAATCCCAGGCTTCGCCAGTACACAATATATTCATGTAATACACTGCACTTATTATCACTCTATCTAGTCTGTCTATCTATCTATCTATCTATCTATCTATCTATCTATCTATCTATCTATCATCTATTAATATCTGTCAGCTGTAGCTAAAATGCCATGTAAGATATTCATAATCAAAGTTGGTAGGTCACCAGGACATTGCCTAAATCAAAAGTCACACTATCGCCATTATGCTGGCTATGGACTAACTAAAAAGCCATGTAATCAGCTCCGCTAATCCTGACAAAACTACAGTGTTCTGGAGAGGTAATAACATCAGTAAGGCAGGCTGAGTGCAGTGGCTCATGCCTGTAACCCCAGCAGTTTGGGACACTGAGACAGGTAGATCACTTGAGTCTAGGAGTTCAAGACCAGCCTGAACAACATAGCAAGACCTCGTCTCTACAAATAATAATAATGATAATGATGATGACAATGATGTATGACATTGGTCCAGCATGTACCTTATCAGTGAGGATAAATAATAATAACACATAATGATAACAGCTACAATAATTCAGAAACAACAAAACCAGCAATTATAAGGCACTTAACCATGTCTCAGGCATTCTTCTAGGAAGATTACAATTATTCGTCATTTAATGCTCAGATCAACCCTGTAGTATAGGTGTCATTCTTATTCAATTTTTTTTTTCACAAAAGAAAAATTTTTTTCGTCATTACTACTGAGGCACAGTAGTAATAATGTTGGTAGTTCCAATAGAATCAGACTTGTCTGTTTTTTTGTCTTTTAATAAAGCATTGAGAACTCCCCTGTGAGTAGTTTTCTTTGAACATTTAAGTAATCACATTTCCAAAGGGGGTGGAGTTTCACAAAACTTGGTAGAAAAAGAGTTCACAGGGAATATATCTCTTATGTACGAATGCAACTCTTTTTCTTCCTTTCTTTCTTTGCTTTTTTTTTTTTTTGAGTCAGGGTCTCACTTTGTCACTGAGACTGCAGGGTAACTGCCTGATCACGGTTCACTGTAGCCTCGAACTCCTGGGCCCAAGTGATCCTCCCTCCTCAGCTCCCAAGTATCTGGGACTACAGGCATGCACAACTATGAACAGCTAATATTTTTTATTTGTTGTAGAGACGAGATCTTGATATGTTCTCAGACTGGTCTTGAATTCCTGACCTCAAGCAATCTTCCTGCCTCAGCTTCCTAGAGTGCTGGGAATACAGGTGTGAACCACCATGGCTGACCCCAAATCAACACCTTTTTTAAAAAAAATTATTTTTAGAGACAGTCTTGCTCCATCAGCCAGGCTGGAGTGCCGTGGCTTGCTTGATCAGTGTTCACTACAGTCTCAAACTCTTAGGCTCAAAAGATTCTTCTACCTAAGTCTCCTGAGTAGCAAGGACTACAGGCATGCCACCGCACCCAGCTATGTGTTTTGTTTTTTTAAGACAGGGTTTCACTATATTGTAGACTGGTCTCAAACTCCTGGCCTCAAGTCATCCTCTAACCTCAGGCTCCCCAAATGTTGGGATGACAAGCATGAGCCACAGCATCTGGCCTGTAACTCGTAATCTGCTAGCCAAAGATGGCAAATATGAATTGTCTTAAAGGGGAGGTATATGGCTCTCGTAGGTTGCTAGAGTTCCAGCCAGGTCAAAGGCCCAGGTAACATAGTAGTAGGTGAGTTAACATTGTATGATGGGCTATAATACTTAATACAACGTTGATTGGTTCTAGTATCATTCAGTCATCTGGGTTTGGAGTTTAAAAAGTTGAAGTCTGTAGTTGAATAAATGACTCCAGCAGTTCATGCTGAAAAAAGTTTTTGAACAATTTTCTGAACTGGTGTTGCAAATATAAGTGTTCTACTTCAGTTCTTAGGTAAGTATCCAGCATTCAATAGAAGAGATGCCATTGAGCCAAACCTAGCAGAGTCTGCAGATGGTAATAGTGGGTACCTAACAGCAGTTAGGGTCAACCAACATAAAGCTTAGAGTAGCTTTGAAGCTCAGTCCATTTTTAAAAAGTGGATTGCGAGGCCACATCAACTTTACTACTTTATTCTATTTTTCTACTATCTCATATACATCTTAAAACAAGATGATCCTTTTTAAAAGTTGGTGCTTTTTTGTTCCTAATACAACCCTCTCTACAAAAAAAAAAATAATGAGTTATCTCTATCATGGAAAATTGTTCTGGAGGCAGGAATAGTGTCTGGAATGCTGTTAATTTTCTGGTATCTCACAACCCCCTTAGCTGAGCAGACAGACACATCTGCAAACAGAGGATCCTGTTAGACTTTTGGAAGATTTCATGAGCTCAGAGCTGCAAATACTGAATGAAAGAAAAAATATGTGTTTATTACCTCACATATAAAAGTGTTGTTTTCAGTGAGTCAAGAACAAAGACAGAATTCAATGCAACAGTACAGTACTTTGATCTCCACATAAGGACGTGTACGGTAGCCATTTTATAAGCTTACTGCTAAAGAGACATTCCCTGGCAGGGGTTTCTTTTTCGTTTGTTTGTTTGTTTGTTTGTTTTGTTTCATAGACTGTTCTAGCAGTCTGACGAAATCTGTAGGCCTCTACTAAGAATAATGTTCTAAATGCTTCAAATAAGGTGCATATGCTTATAACAAAAAACAATTATATTAAAATGTATTTTTATTTTCAGGTTGAGATAAACTCTAAATCAGCTAAGAAATGGGTAGAGAAATGAGGGTGCTGCTAAGAGTCTCAAAGGGGTTCACACGTTATATCTGATTTAGAATGCCCGATGAAGGCATTTAAAATTTATCCAGTGGTTGGAAATACTGTAACTTAGAGGACTTCAAGGATGTAACCTCTTTTCTTTGTTTAAGAGAATATGAAAACTTAGTTTTAGCATAAAAATCCATGTCATTAAACGATAGTGTAGTTGTTTCAAGAGCAACAGCCTTACAAAAAAATTGTGAGGAAGAAATTAAAATGCTTACATATTTTAAAGAAAAATACATATTTACACTTAACTACCCATCCATTTAAAATACAAAATCTTAATTCCTACATAGAGATCAATTTTTTAAATGTGAACTAGGATCATCATATCATAAAATGTCAGACCTTTTTTTGCAAAAGTGCAAAGAAGTTATAAAACTCAATTTTTAAGCAGTAAAATGAAGAGAAAAATTTGTCACCAGGATAGATTAAAGTTTTTGACTAAATGAATTTTCTTGCCAAAGGGGCTTACAGTACTTCATAGAATCTGTTTTCCTGACAGAATAAATCATTGCATGTGACAAAATGCGGTTCCTCAGAAAGGATTTAGCTTTCCCCCCAAAATCCATTCCCTTTGTAGAAATATATTTTGCAAGACAGCAGCAGTCCCAAATCTCAGATATTTTTTGGAGAAAAATGCATTTATACTCAGCAGTATAAGTGTTTATAAGTGGTAGAAAGTTAGCAAATAGGTGTGAAGGGTATAGATTTTAAAGTGCATACCTAGTTTTACTTTGAGTTTGCCTTTGGTGAAAATCAGAACGTAAACATGATTGTTGTACCTGAATTCTCTCTCTCTGTCTCTCATTAAGTTCTATATTAGGCACAATTTTACTAGTTGTGTCCAATTTAGTGAAGAATTAGAGTGAGTAAAGTGGAACAGAACATAGAAGGAATAATGAATGCTTCTGATTAGAAAATTTCTAAATGTGAATTCGTGTTTTGAGATCTAAGAAATACTGTATTTAACAGCATATCCTAGTAATATACATACTACATACATTTGGGGAGGGGTTTTATAACTTAAATCCTCTTCTCATAAGGGCTCATGACACAAAAATTTGACGAAGTACAGAAACACAAATTCAAATATGTGAGAGGAAATGTATGAAAAGAAAGAGAGAAATCTTTAAACATTGACTAAGTATATCTTTATTTTATTTGAAGGATATTAATATCTAGCTATATAACATCAACATAATGAAAATATGCATTTGATAATGATGGTGCTTTTTATGTACTTGAAGCAAGATAACAAGAAATGAAGCAGGTTATATTAATAGTACAAACACACACAAAAATTTGGGGTTAAGCAATGCAATGCAATTATTATCGATTTAAAAACTGGATACTGAAGGAAATAAGTTTCTAATGGCAAGAACATTTGTGTTTTTGATACCTTATTGTTGACTAGTTACGTGATTGGTGGGACTCAATGCAAAATGAAAATGTGGAAATTCTTCTTTAAAAAGTCGTAACTATTTCGACATGGTAACAGCAGATCATTAATCAAATTCTGTTCCTTCTGAGCATGCAGGATCCTGGGTAAAGTCCACAGGTGGCATGTCCATGAAACTGACTCTTCTACTACTTTTCAGAATATGGGAAAGACCTATATAAAGATGGAAAACAAATACCATGAACAGTTTTATTTATTTATTTATTTGTTTGTTTGTTTGTTTATTTATTTATTTTGAGTTGGAGTCTCACTCTGTCGCCCAGACTGG